>NC_091855.1:46790647-46810740 GCF_037783145.1 Equus przewalskii | reverse complement strand
GAATGGTCACTGGGAGTCAGGTTTGAGCCATGATGGAAAGTTTTTATTTCTCCATCGTATCTGAAGAATATTTTTGCTGGAGAGAGTACTCTTTGCTGAAAATTTTTCTCTTTCATATATCTGAATTTGTCATTTCATACTCTCCTAGCTTGTAAGGTTTCTACCGAGAAATCTGCTGAAAACCTGTTATGGGTTCTTTTGTAGGTTGTTTTCTTCTGCCTTGCTGCTCTTAGTATTCTGTCTTTGTTATTCTCTTTTGTCAGTTTTACTACTATATGCCTTGCAGTAGGTCTTTTTACATTGACGTTGTTATGAGATCTGGAAGTCTCTTTCGCATGGATTTCCAGTTCTTTCCTTAGGTTTGGGAAGTTCTCTGCTATTATTTCTTCAAATATGCCTTCTGGACCATTCTCCTTCTCTTCTTCTTCTTGAATATCTATAATTCTTATGTTGCATTTCCTAATTGTATTAGATATTTCTTAGTGACTTTCTTCATTTATTTTTGCTCTTAATTGTCTCTCCTCCTCTGCCTGCAGCATTTCAGCATGTCTATCTTTGCTTATTCTGATTCACTTATCTATGATTTCCACTCATGCATTCAGGGAATCCATATTTTGTTTTATGTCTTCCATTGTGTCTTTCATCTCTAATTTTATTGATTAATTCTTCTTTATAGTTTCAATCTCTTTTGTGAAGTAGCTCCTGAACTTTTCGTTTCTCTACATTCCCTTTTACCTCATTGAGTTGTTTGATGATAGCTATTTTGAATTCACTGTCATTTACATTGCATATTTTTGTGTCCTCAGGACTGAATTCTGGGTGCTTGTAATTCTCTATCTCGTCTGGAGGTTTGACAAAATGTTTGATATTGCTAGATGGAGTGGCTCTGTTTCTATGCAACCTGATATTATTTGCTTTCAGTTACTGCCTGTTGCCACTGGGTGGGGTCAAGAGGCCTATATTCCGAGCCCTCTGCCTTCAGCTGAAATCTCAGGCCATGGAGCAGGTGTGTGGCAGGTGGGGGAAGGGGCGCTTCCTCCTGCATGCTCTTGGGGGATTCTCATTCTGCTCTAACTATCTGGTCTCCTGGGGTGTTGGCTTGATTAGTTCACCCCCAACGGAACTTCTCACCCTGGTAGAAGTCTTCCCTCTAGCCTGAAAGGGCCCTCAGGGATCCTTGATTTTCCAATGAACAAATGTCCCCTACCCCATTCCATCCCTCATTGGAGCCTCCTGAGTTTGCTGGTCACAGTTTCTAGGGGAGGGAGTGACATATTTCCTTACCCCATTCCAGCTCCTCCATGGGTGCCTCCAGTCTCTCCGCCCTCCATCATATGGCTGTGTGCATCTCTCCTACGTTTCTTGTGTTGTGTTAGGATGTCCTCTGTTGGAGTACGAATGTCCCTTTTCATTGTATCTTGGAGGGGAGAGGATCCTGGGCAGGCTCACTCTTCCATGATACTGTTGTCACTTCTACTCATGTTTAATACTTGTTAAGAGGAGTTAGTAGGCAGACTATTTTTGGATGTTTGACTGATGATAACCTGAGGCACCTTCCTCCCTCTTTGCCTTCTTTCTAGTCATGGGTAATCTGACAAGAAAGCACAAATTCTCCCTTCTTTGATCCTGGTGGGAGATTCAAGCCACAAAAGCCCCTTCTGTGAATAGGACACTCACACGTCCCCACCACTGAACCACAATAAAAACCCTGAGCCAGTCTCCTTTCCAGGCTCTATCAAACCATTTATGACTTGAGAAAAGTCTTGCCATGCTCTCAACACATGCCTCAATAATGGAGATGAGAAATGTTTTACATTCCCTTTGTGTGTGCATGGCCTCATGTGACTCAACTGCTGTATCAGACTCTGGTGGAGATCCTTCTGCATTTGCACAGTGTCAACCAAAACTGATGCTGTAATGGCAATGTCAATACAATGACCACAACCACTGGGGTGGGGGGGTCTTTCTACTCTTGCTTTGGATTCATAACATATCTATTTCCTGATGTCCAACCTGCAGTTTATGCTGCTGCTTGCTGACTGGGTTGTGCACTGAGCTGTGCTGTGCTGCATTGTTGAGTCCAAAAGAACATCTGTGATAGATTAGGTGATTTACATCAGAAGCTTTGATAATTAATTACCATTTATGGATAGGAGTAATCACCCATATGTAACTCTCTGCCTTTCATGCATGTGAGCATAGTTTTCTCCTTTTACAGAAAACGTTTCTAATTCAGAGACTGAAGACGTAAACACAGAATCCTGAGTCCAGAGAAGTTCCCAAGAGGAGACTGCTATATGGAGAGGAAGCTGCAGACCCTAACTAAGCCCTTAAACTATATCTGCTCCTGCTCCTAGGGCCAAAACCCACGATTGTCAGGTCATGGCATGCCATGGTGTCCTGATTGTCCCTTACTTTCCTGAGCTCCACCTGCAGAACAGCTCTGCCTGTGTCCCTTCAGGAAGGTTTGTGTCTTGGCTCACACTGACTTCTGTTCACTGAGTCTCCCACACAGTAATACACGGCCGTGTTCTCGGCTCTCAGGGCATTCATTTGCAGATACAGCATATTCATGACATTGTTTCTGGAGATGGTGAAATGGCCCTTCATGGATGCTGTCACCATTATAATTCATGGATGAGACCCACTACAGTCTCTTTCATTGAGCCTCAGTGTCCAAGATAATGGCATAGTCATCAAAAGAATCCAGAGGCTGGACAGAAGACTCTCAGAGATTGCACAGGCTTTACTAAGCCTTCCCCAGTCCTCAACAGTGGCACCTCACTGGACACCTGCAAACCCAATATACCCTGGTCAGGAATCTCACACATCCAACATTTCTTTCACTCATATCCTCTCTCAGAATCAATGTCACTTATTCTTGCTAATTACCTTTTAAAATAGCAGCAAAATAAATACAGCTTAGCCCAAAGTCCATGGTGAGCCATTTGTGTTCAGTCCTGATCACAGAATGGGAACACCTGGGAATCCTTGAGCTGGGGCTCCTCCACCAGAGCTGCAGCGTTCGGGCTGGGCTGGTTTTTATCAGCAGAGAAAGGGCCCTATTTCCATGTCCTCTGACTATACAGCAAGCTCTAGGTTTGTGCACCTCAAGAGAGAGCAGTGCCCCAGAATAGAGGTGAGTGTAGTGAGACAGTTTTGTGGCAAGGAGAACATCTGATAAAATGCGATAATATATTATGAGGTTGTTCTTTGATAAACACTGAGCACTCAACATCTTATTCAGTTTTACATATACAGTCAAAGTGTGTGATGTACTTGCCAAATTTACCTCAATTTCACAGATGAAAAATTACAAGTGGAACCTGAGAGCACACAGCAGGTAAGGGAGACCCCAGTATTGGGGCCTGTGCTCTGCACTGGACCTGACGGCTCCCTGAACTAGTTCTGTGATGGAGCTGGACATGCCCAGTGAGGTCTGCAAAACTCCTTGCTGTCTTTTCTTTGGTGAATTTAGACTATTGAGGTTCAAAGTGACTATTGGCAAACATTTGGGTTAATTTGTACCATAGTCATCACTGTTTAATTCGATGCCCGGCTCATTGTTCCTATTTTGCCTTCCACTGTTTTTCTCCCTGTTGTGTTTTCTGTTATTTCATATGATTACATTTTCTCTCTTTCATTAATGTTTTCATTTTATTGTTTTATTGTTTTACATTTTTTAGTGCTTGATATAGACGTTGTAATAAACATTTACAGCTAATCCATGTTCACTTTCGAATAACAGTATACCACTTCATGGATATTGTAAGTACCTTATAATTACAGTATTATCCTTATTCCTCCCTTCCATCCTTTGTGTTATTTTGTGATTTACAATAAGAAATATATAATCATCCTCATTTCTGATAAAGAGCTCCTAAAACACTTGCAGTTTTCTAAGTGATAAGAACAGTAAGGCATATTTTCTTAAGTTAATGAGGTGACTGGGGAATTCCCCTAGATAAGCTAAGGATGGGGGCTGGCTGCCAGTAGAAACAACCATGTAATTAGATGGTTAGAACTGTCAATTCCAATCCTCAACCTCCAACCTTCATGAAGGGGAGTGGGGCTGGTGAGATTGAGTACAATCACCAATGGCCCATATTAAAACCCATCATGCCTGTGTAAAGAATTCTTCATAAAAACTCAGAAGGATGGGCTTTGGAGAGCTTCTGTGTTGGTGAATCCATGGAAGTTTGGGGGCAGTAGCACAATCAGAGAGCCTGAAAGCTCTGAGACCATCCCCATCCCTTTCCCTTTGCATCTCTTCCATCTGGGTGTTTCTGAGTTATATCCTTTTATAATAAACCAGTAATCTAGCAAGGAAAGTATTTCTCTGAGTTCTGTGACCTTCTCTGGAGTGGTGTGTTGGGACCTCAGACCAATAGCTGGTTTGTTACAAGCCCAGGTGACAATCTGGACTTGAAACTGATGTCAGAATTTGGAGGGGAGGCAGTTTTGTAGGGCTGAGGCCTGAACCTGGGGGTTGTTATGCTATACCCAGGTGGGCAGTGCTAGTATTGAGTTGAATTGTAGGACACCTGGCTGGTGTCCTAGAATTGCTTGGGGGTGTGTGGAACCCCCCACCCCACATACACACACATTGGAATTGGAGACCAGAATCGTTATCTTGTATCATTGCTGTCATTCATTTCATTTGTCCATAGGTGTGCGCGCACACACACACACACACACACAAATATTACATAATTACACACTTTATAATATATAGTATTATATATATATATGTATGTATATATATAAAACCCTACATGAATACATTTTGGTCTGATTTTATACAAAGTACTGTTAGATCAATTAAGAATAAGAAAAATAAAAGTTCTTATTTTGCCTTAAATTATTCCTTTTCCAGTGCTCTTCCTTTCTTTACAGAGCTTCTCACCTCTAGTATTTTCATTCACCAAAAAGACTTCTTTATACCAATTCTTGCAAACCAAGTCTAGTGGCAACAAATCCCATCAATTTTTGTTTGTTTGAGAGTCTCTATTGCTCCTTCACTTTAGAAGGATAATTTTGCAGAGTATAGAATTTAATGGGTTCTTTTTGTTTTCTTTTTCTGTCTCAACACTTTAAATATTTCACTCCACTCTCTTCTTGCTCTCATGCTTCATAATGAGCAGGATTTAACTCTCATCACTCTTTTCTATAGGTAAGATTTATTGTTTTTTGGATTTTTTCCTCTGGCTTCTTTCAAAGTTTTTTTCCTTGATATTCTTCAGTTTGAAATGATATGACTAGGTATAGTACTATTTAAATTTATCTTGCTTGGTGGTTTCTGAGCTTTCCAGACCCGTGGTTTGGGGTCTGACATTAATTTGGTGAAATTCTCACTCATTATTGGTGCAGCTGTTTTTCTGTTCTGTTCTTCCTTTGTTCTCCTTTCTGTATTCCCAGTACCCTCATGTTACATCTTTTGTTCTTGTCCACAGTCCTTGGATATTCTGGGGTTTTTTTCCATCTTTGCTGTCTTTTTTTTTCAGTTTTTGAGTTTTCTATTGTTATACCCTCAAGCTTAGAGAATCTTTCCTCAGCTGAGTTCAGTCTGCTTATAAGCCCATCAAAGGCATTCTTCATTTCTGTTTCAATATTTTTGATCTGTAGAACATCTCTTAGGATCTTGCTTAGGATTTGCACCTCTTTGCTTACATTGCCCATCTTTCTTGTGGGGTGTCTACTTTATCCATTAGACACTCCAGGTTATTCATCATAGTCATATTACATTTCTGGTCTGATGATTCCAACATTCTTGCCATGTCTGGTTGTGATACTTGCTCTGTCTCTTCAAATTTTGTTCTTTACCTTTTAGAATCCATTGTAATTTTTTTGCTCATAGCCACAAATGTCATATTGGGTAAAAGACATTGCTTTAAATAAAACTTTAGTAATGTGACAGAGAGATGTGGGCTGAAAGGAAGAGTTCCGTGGTTATATGAATGAGTCTCATTCCTTTATTGAATTTATGCCTATAGACTATGAACTCACATGTGTTCCTTTGTTCCCTCCTTACTCAGTTGGGAGAGGATGCTAGAGTGGGCTGCAGCTGGGTATTTAAGCAGATGGTAGGCTTTTCTCATAACGTTTTTCTTTTCTTTTTTTTTAAAGATTTTATTTTTTTTTCCTTTTTCTCCCAAGAGCCCCCGGTACATAGTTGTATATTCTTAGTTGTGGGCCCTTCTAGTTGTGGCATGTGGGAGGCCACCTCAGCATGGCTTGATGAGTGGTGCCACGTCCGCACCCAGGATTCAAACCGAGGAAACACTGGGCTGCCTCAGTGGAGTGCACAAACATAAGCACTCGGCCACGGGGCCAGCCCCCATAAGTTGTCTAACTCAGAGATAAGTTGTAAAGACAGAAAAATGAATCCAGAGTGGTTCCCTGAGAAACGGCTATAAGAGGAAGTCCCAGACCCTGACAGGAAACCAGCTCTGCACATTCTCTGCACCTGCTCCTGGGGCTGACTGTGTGCATGGTGGCTCCTGAGCACCCCCTGCAGCCAAGCCCCTCCTGTATCCCTGCAGAAAAGTTCACATCTGGACTCACATTGATTGTCATTGGGTGATTGAGACCACTCAAGCCCCTCCTATAAGTGGAATAACTTGCCCAGCTCCCACCACTGAAACAAAACTAAAACCCTGTGCTAGCCTCCTTTCCTGCCTCTATCACAATATTGCTGACTTGCTGAAGGCCTTTCTGCTCTTCCCAGACATTGCAATCATGCATTTAACAAATGTTTCATATTTTCTTGGTGTGAGTGTTTGTCATCAGACTGTACATCCATACCAAGTCCTGGTGGGGGTCTCTCTGCCTTTGCATGGTGTCAACAGTTATTGGTGACATGAGCATGCTGTTAAGTTAATGAGCACCATCAGGGTCATTCTGCTCTTGCTTTGGATTCATAATGCCTCTGTTTCCTGATGTCCAGCATGCACTTTATGCTGCAGCTGGCTGGCTTGTACACTGAGCTGTGTTATGAAGAGCTACTCTGTTGAGTCCAACAGAGCGTCTTTTATTTATTGATTTTTTTTTAGGAAGATTAGCCCTGAACTATCTGTTGCCAGTCCTCCTCCTTTTGCTGGGGAAGACTGGCCTTGAGCTAGCATCCGTGCCCATCTTCCTCTACTTTATATGTGGGACCCCTGACGCAGCATGGCGTGCCAAGCGGTGCCACGGCCACACCCAGGATCCGAGCCAGCGAACCCCGGACTGCAAAAGCAGAACATGCTAACTTAACCACTGCACCTTTGGGCTGGCCCCAGAGCAACTTCTATATATTTAGCTGGATTAAATCAAAAGCATTGGTAATAAATTGGCGTTTAGGCAGAAATACATCTGTAAGACACTCTCTGCCTTTTTCCACGTGGGAATTGTTCTCTTCTATTACAACAGACTTTTCTAATCACAGTGTACAGAGGTAAGCACAGAATCACAAATCCAGAGAGATTGTCTTGAGGAAACTCTTATACGAAAAAGAAGCCATTAGAGGAAACGAGCCCTTACCCTACATCTGCACCCGCCTCTGTGATGGTCCTTGAGTGCATGGGCCCTGAGTGCCACCTGGTGGCCCTGATTCCCTCCTGCAGGGAGGTTTGTGTCAGTAGTTATGCTAACTTCCCTTCACTGTGTCTCTGGCACAGTAATACATGCCTGTGTCCTCTAGTCTCAAGCTGTTCATTTGCAGATACAGCGTGTTCTTGGTGTTGTCTTTGGAGATGGTGAATCGGCCCTTCACACAGTCAGCGTAGTGTGTACTACCACCTGTACTAATACTTGAAACCCACCGCAGCCCAAACCCTGGAGCCTGGCCAGCCTAGTTCAGGTAGCAGCTACTGAAGGTGAATCCAGAGGCTGCACAGGAGATTCTCAGACACCTCCCCAGGCTTCACCAGGCCTCCCCCAGACTCCGCCAGCTGCACCTCACCCTGGACACCTGCAAACACAAAGATAACCTGGTCAGAGACTATCACACATTCAGTGTTTATCTCACGCCTATCCTCTCACATACTCAATGTTCATTGCTCTCCATGAATTATCACTTAAGTCAGAACAAGGAAATCCAAGTTCAGCCCAAACTCCATGGTGAGTTGTCTGTGTTCAGTCCTGATCACCAAATAGAGACACCTGGGAATCCCAGGGCTGGGGTTCCTCTCCAGAGCTGGAGGGTCAGGGCTGGGCTGCGTTTCATCAGCAGAGGGAGGGCCCTATTTGCATATCTTCTGACTATTTAGCAAGATCTTGGGGTGGACACCAATATAAAAGGCAGAGTCCCAGAGTGTGATGTGTCCAAGGGCACATGTCTGGTGAGAATTCGCCCCATTATCTGCTCCTGCACTCCTTGATACTAGACTCAACTGCCCTCTGAACCACCTCCACGGTAAACTGGGGTCGGCCTAGTGAGATCTGGAGAACACCTTCCCTGTTACAAGAACAAGTGTGAATTTTATGCTTTCTACTATTCACCCAAGCATGTATGCTGAAGCAAAGAAGATGTATTTTCAGAAATTTCTTAACTTCACATTATTATCCAGCTGCCTATAACGTTTTCTAACCAATGATCCATTATTTACATTTAATAGCTTTAGTGATGAATAAATGACATATAGTAAACTGCAGAGTACAACAGGATGCAGCGGTTATCTTAATCTATAGGCATTTTATGGACCCGGAAGCAAGGAGCAAAGTAGGGACAGCCCAACCCTCTTTCCCTCTAACTGGTATCATTCCTTGTGACCCAGATGAGGAAACTGTGGTGCAGACCAGCTCGTTTAGGATTCCCCTGCAAGAGGCCGGCAGGCAATCAAAGACCCACCCTGCAGGCAGGGACAATGGGCCCCATCACTAGGATGGGGCTGTGATTTCACAATGGGGAAGGGAGACTATGTTTAACTATTAGCCAACCCACCACTATATCTTCGTAAGTGCTCACTTTTGATAACACATGGATAAGCGCAAACCTGAAAACGTAGCTGGATGAATAACAGCTAAACGCACTGCTGTATGTAGATCTCAATGTTTCAATGCAAATATACATTGCCAACCATCTTCTACCTAATGAAAGGACCATCTGCCCTGTTCTTTATCACGCTAAACTAAAAAAAGAAAACCCTTGTACCTCCTCTCTGTCACCTACCAACCACCAAGCCATCAAAAGCGCCAACCTTTCCTTATTCCAAAATAGATCCCACATTTATTTTAAAATCGATGCCAGTTCAGCACAAATACATGATATGTCCTTACATGGCCTGCAGAATTTCCACAAAACTTCAGTACACTGAGGAAATATTCCACTTCATCTTCACCATGAGATGCTGAGGAGAAACACAGCTGACCTCATCTCCATCTGCTACAGTCTCAGACACCAGTGTGTCCCTTTCCTGAGCCTGCAGCTGCTGAGCTATGTGAGCATCTGGGTGGAGTGAAGGGGTGGATGAGCACGAGGTTCTGCAGAGAAACATGCACCTGGAAAAGAGCCCACAGGATGCAGATCTTCTAAGATAAGGTGCCGCATAAACATTGACATTGGTGCCCTCACCACTGAGTGTGCTCTGTCTTCCTGACCTTCAAGAAGAGCAAAGAGACTGAAGTATTGAGATTTTTTTTTTCTTCCATCAGTGGAACTTGGAGATACTGAGAAGCCTTGAGAGAGAGACATGGAGCTCATGGAGAGGCTATCTTCTTTCACCAACCACAAGGGCCATTTACACATGATCTCTCTATGTAGGCATCATGGAAAACTTTAACGAAGAGAAAATAATAGAATTATTAGTCAAATAAAGTTCAGTGTATTTGAGATCAGTAAGACTGCTCTTCTTTAAGGTTAATTTGCTTGTCTTTGGAATGGAGATCAATGTACTTCTAAATCCATATAGTTTTGTCATGATTATATAAGTTAAATTTATCCTAATTCCCTGTCCTTGGCCCATTTGGTTAGTAGCATTGTGGAAGTTTATTCTAGAAAAGGAGGTCTCCTCTCTGTTTCCACAGCTGTTAGGAAACTGTTTGTACTCTCTCCATGTCAGGAAGAGCTTTACAGAGCATGGAGATAAAAACTCTTGACGGGAGACCAGCCCTTAACCCACATTCTCTGAGAGGACATGAGCTCACTACTTCCTGAGCGACCCCTGCTGGTCCTGAGCTCTCCTTGGCAATTTTGAGTAGCTCATGGTGGTCCTGAGTGCAAATTTGCTTCCAATGCCCCAGGAGAGAAACAGACCTTCTTTCCCCTTCCTGTTTCTACAACATACAATGGTGGGCACTTCCAGCATAAGCACTATATGCCTTCCCGTTCAAAAGATGTCTCCCCTCTTAGCTATTTCCCATCAACTGACCCCCTCACTCTCCTTGCTGTAAATCCTCAGCTGGCTTTGCTGTGTGCAGAGGTGAGCCTTGTTTCTGTCTGCGACTGCAAAAGCCCTCCTGCAGGAGACTGAATCAAGTCTTCCACACAATTCTAGCAAGTGCCAGGAAAAATGTTTCATTATAAACAAAGAGAAAACAAAACAAAAGGTTTTTAACTCTCTGACATTAAACAGATGGATAAAAGTGCTCAGCTTTAAACCTGTGTAACCTTTAAGAAAAAGGAAGGATAGATCCAAGGTTAGAAGAACTGGCCCAGGGGTTGGGGTCTGAGTTACAGAAGGTTATCTCCACACCTTGAAACTTAATAGAGTTTTCTTGGGTGCATTTGAAATTTGATTCAGTCTGGTGATTTCTTTTAACTCCCATTTTCTCTCTTTTGGAACGGAAACGTCCATCACTGTCATCATATGCCTGCCCTGAAGTGTCATTTTAGAAGAAGATTGCTTGTTTTCTAGCATCACCGGTCTACAGATGGAGAGGATTTTACGCTAGGATGGACCATACCCATACTCACAGCAAAAATTGATTTAGGTGGTTAGATTTTGGATGTTTGTAATGGTGATAGATATATTTTGGACTTGAGTTAATGTTCTAACAGATAAACATTTGGGGAGATGCTGGAGGGTGTGTTAAACGTAAATGGACTGTTGCACGGATATGATTCTTTGAGGGCTGAGAGTGGATCGTGGTAGTTTGAGTCACTCTTTGTGGATAAAATTTTGCATGGCAAAAGGAACTTTGCTGTATTTGATTCATTTGGGAATCTTGAGGTCCAAAAGTTTTCCTTGGTTATCTCTATGGCCCCTAATATAATCACAAGTGTTTACATCAGAGGGAGACTAGACTACAGAATAAAAAGAAAACAGTGTGACCACCGATGAAAGGTAATTTACTCCTGGCTGTGAAGATGGAGGAAGGGGCCATGAGCCAGGGGATGCCAGGAATGCAGCTGTGGTAGCTGGAAGAGGCAAAAAACCCTAAACTCTCCCTGTCTGAGTCAATTTTGGATGCTATAACATGATATCAAAGACCAGGCAGCTTAAAAACAGCAATAAATTATATCTCACTGTTCTAGAGCTGAGTAGTCCAAGATCAAGGTACTAGCCTGGTCACTTTCTGGGGAGGGGCCACTTCCTGGTTCAGAGTTGGCCCCCTCTTTCCCTGTTCTTATGTGGTAGAAGAGGCATGTCATCTCTGGGGCCTCATTTGGAAAGGCAGCAATCCCTCTCATGTGGGCTCTACTCTCATTAGCTAAGTAACTCCCAATGATCCCAGCCACTAAAAGAATCATCTTTGAATTTTGGGGGACATACATATCCGACAATAGCACTCCCCTAGAGCCTCTGGAGGGAGGAGTATAGCCCTGGAACAGCTTGAGTTAGGGCCAGTAAAACTGATTTCAGACTCTGAGCTCCAGAATGTAAGAGAATAAATATGTTGGTTTAAGCCCTGTGTGTGATGATTTGATCCAGTGATCAGAGGAAAGTAATAGAGGCTGGGATATGAGTCTCACATTATCAAGGGTCTCCACACACGGCTCTGTGTCGTGTGATGACCATCAGCACTGCCCCAGGGACAGAGATAATTTCCTGGCTGTGTCTGTGGGCATGCACCTCTCCAAAGACTCTCCACTGAAACCGGGGACTGAAAGAATGTTGTGTCCATCTAGACTGTACTTGAACCTGGCACACCTGTCCACCATGTGTTTATGATTGTCCTTCCAGAATGTCATGTGTGCAATACTTGACCTTATTGTGAAACAGCATTTCACCCTTGGCTTTCATATCCTTACTTTCCTAAGCACAATGCCAGTGTTAAAGAACGGGGTGAAAGACTGTGAACTTGCTAGGGAGAACGCTGCAGTCCATGATTCCTAATTTATGGCACCAAAATATTCCCAGATGATTCCTCAACCAGCATTTCCAAAGAATAAAAGGGACTCATTATCCATACTGGAAAACATGAATAAATGATGGGTCTTTGGAGGCAGCATCACCTCCCTGGATCTTTCTCAAAGAACACTTGTGATCTTAAAACCTTTCCTTAAAAGACTAGTGGGCCCATGAGAGCATTTTCCTTTGTCTCAAATGCCGAACTCTGCTATGAGGAGTCAGGAGAGTTATCATCTTTGCATCTCAGCCCAGCACAACCGCCCTCTCCCTCAGGGTTTCTGACATGCTCAGGATGTGGCTTATCACACTGTCTCGCACCGTAATACACAGCCGTGTCCTCAGATCTCAGACTGATCAGCTCCATGTAGACTGTGCTCGTGGACAAGTCCACAGTCATAGTGACTCTACCGGGAACTTCTGTGCGTAGCTTGCATCATCATCTTGGGATAGATATATCCCATCCACTCAAGCCCTTTTCCAGGGGCCTGTCACAACCAGTGCATAGCATAGTCAGTGAAGGTGTATCCAGAAGCCTCGCAGGAGAGCTTCACTGTTGACCCAGGCTTCTTTACCTCAGCCCCAGACTGCACCAGCTGGATCTGTGAGTGGACACCTGTGGAGAGAAGACAGGAGTGGATGGAACCTGTCTTGACTGACCATGATGTATTCCTCAACCTGGGGACAGGGGATCCCCTACCTGTAGCCACTGCCCCCGAGAAAAGGATTCTCCAGCTCCAGTCCATTGTATGCTTTTGTGCCCTCAGGGCTTCATAGGGGAGGGAGTGTGACTGTTGCATGATGCTCTTAGGGCACAGACATATCCATATTTATCTCCATAGACCTCTGATAATTTGCATATTCATGAGGCAGAATATTTCATAGAGGACTACATGGCCCAACCTGAAAATAAGCTGACAGATGATACAGCGACCATGTTCAACAGGATGAGGAGTGTCCTAGTTTTAATCCTTGTTCTAGGATACGTGTCTCCTAACATGTCCAGAACTTTGTGCAGACAGAGCTACTCCCACTAAGGAACAAGTGCCCACAGGATGTGATCCTCACTGTGAACCCACTTGAACCGGTTCTGGGCTTTGGTGTCTGAAGGTCTTATTCTTGGGATCAGAGTATCTTCAGAAATATGGAAACTGTGAGTTAATAACGCCATCTGTGTTGTCCAGATAGTCACTATTAAGATCTCTAGAATTCCTAGAAACCCCTTTTGTAATGTAGTTGCCATTTCCTTGCTGCATTTGGTAAATTATCCCAATAGAATAAGATATTTAAAGGCATTTCAGCAATGCTTGTCCAAATCTTATTTTAGATTGCATTTTTTGAAAAAGAGAAAACGCAGACTTTGAGAGGAAAGGCCTCCCCACCCCTCTGCACCTGCTCCTGGGCTGGGGCCCTGTACTGGGTGGTCCTGAGCACCCCCTGCAGGGGATGACGCAGTCTGGGCTCACAGGGCGCTTACACCTCAGGGTTTCCAGTCCAGTGTTAGTGACTGTACCCAGGCTTCAGAATGCTGCTGCCCAGGACTCTGTGGACACCACCAGGAGTGTGAGCATGGGACTAGGACTGAGGCCAGAAATGGACAGTCACCCCTTGAACAATCTCGGGCCTGTAACTATGAGTTTCCTAGAAACACTGCACCTGTTGGATGTGAGACTCCTCAGAAGTTGGAGGAGGAGGAGGCAGCACAGTTGTCAGCTGACTCAGGTGAGGCTGCTCTTCAGGGTCCCCTGGTGGGCAGGGAAGCAGCTGGCAGGTGAGTAAGATCAGATCCACAGGGTGTCCTGGCTTCTGCACCCTTTCCTTGGGGCTGCATTCTGTTTGTCATTTTCTCTGCCTGACAACTTGCCTTGTGGACCTCAGACCCCACATCCATCAAGGTGGAGAGAGACTCACTAATCAGTCACCCCATGGGGAGGAGGGTGCTGGTTGAGCACTTGGAGAACTCAGTGCTTTCTCTGGGGTCCCCTTTCACCAACACCAGGTCTCCCCTCTTCCCATGCAGAAAATGTGCTGAAGGAGCTTGTCAGGGAACTCTCTGCGGCCAGGAGGAAGGGGCACTACTTTGAGCACAGTGGCATCCTCCCTCTACTCACAGGGATGGTTATACCTTTATCAAATACAGACCACAAATACAGGTGTTCGAGATTGTCAGATAACCATTCCTGTCCTTTTCCCTTCTGCATTGTCATACATAAACTACTGGATATTCAAAGCCTTGAAGAAAGCAGATGAAAGCAAAAACTGCATCAAATTTGGGCAAAGCTCGCTGACTCTACTGCTTATGGTAATTCAGAACAGCTTTATTGGCTCTCTCAACTTGAGTGAACACTTCCACACTGAAGCATGTTTGCTACCAAGTGTGGTCAATGCTGCCATGCACTTGGACTTACTCATATCAAATTATTTTGAAGTTTATTTTTGGGAGTGGTAGACATTACTTCAGAGTGTCATCATTCCTATAATCGGTGAAATGGCTGGCAAACCCTATTCTTGCTCCTTTTTGTACAGAGCTGAGTTTCTGCAAGAAAACCCTGGGCTCAGGACTCTCACATTGAGGCAGAACATTCAGAAATGCAAACATAGACCATAAACTGAGACAGCAAGTGGGGGCCACAGAGCTCAGCAATATGCTGGGTCTGATCACTGATATGTTGGGTCACTGTGTGCTTGCGAAGGTGTGGCCTCATCACTTGTGTTTGTGTCTGAAAAGATATAGACTGGATATTGAAGTGGCAACTTTATATTTAAATTAGGTAATAGGATAGCAGCGCTGTTAGGTATTGTCATCACTGCAAATAGTGCTACCTCCATGGAAGCCTTCTCGATTTGTTAAGGTCTTTGGTTGTTTTCTACCCATATTGGATGCTTATCTTTTTTGTCCATTCATTTTTATGGTTGGTATGTTGACTGGGTACTCATGCACTATTTTTTTGATGTTTGACTGCTGACACCTTAATACTCCTTCATACCTATTTTCATTTTGTCCAAACATGGGAAATCTATGTTTTGGAGTAATGCAAGACTTTGTAATTATTTTGGAAATAAAGAGGATTTGTCACCTCTACTGAAACACGTGCTATTTCAGTTTGAATCCGAATGCAAGACAAAGCTGATGTTGATGCCCCAGCTCAAAGGCAGTCAGGCAGAAATCCTCTGTCATTAAGGGGAGCGCCAGCCTTTTGTTCTATCCAGGTCAAAAACTGATTTAATGAGGCAAACTCTCTTTCAGGAGGAAACTTTATTTTATTCGTTCCACCAATTTCAAAATTAATCTCATCCAAAGTCATTTTGACAGACACACCAAAAATAATATTTGACCAAATGCCTGGACACTCTGTGGGTCAGTCAATTTGACACACAAAATTAACCATCACATGAGCCAGGTAGTTCACTTTCTCCCATCAGCAACAGATTCAGGCAGCTTTTCCACCACATCATGCTAAGTGGACTTATCATGATCTACAACCAGGATACTTCGCTGCTTAAAGAGACATCAAGACAAAACTATTAGCATGGAATCTCCAGAGTGAGCCCCTAGGTTCACATATGACACTAAAGAGACTACTCAGAATTCCACACCTTTGGAGGGCTCCTCCAGTACAGGACCTCCAAGTAAAGATTCGCATAGGTCCTCTAGAAGGAAACCTTCTTTGGAAGCTTAAGCTGACCCACGACCTTTGGAACAAGCATAGGAAGTCAGACAGTGGAAAACAACCACGCGGATGTCACACCAAGATCTTTCTCTAATTCCTGGTTTGTTTTTATCGGCTTGTTTACAATCCCTGGCTGTGGTGCATCCATAATCGAAGTATACCTCTTTTTCTCCCATTATTACAATTGTCAGGTGTGAAAAGGAGTCCAAATCCAGTTTTCGATACTTGACTGCTGAGAGCTTTCAAGCCTCTCCAATCCATGTCTGCCCCACACCTGGACAAGAGGATAAGAAAGACTGAGTGCCCTCCTCTTTGTGTCTGGTGAGAGAGTTAAACTACACAAGCCCCTGCCCACACACAGTGACTGTCACACCAGCCTCACTGCCTGATCACAAAAATTACATGGGCAAGTTTCCTTCCTGGCTGTCTGAAGCCAAACCTGCTTGAGATGCTTGCTCTGCCCTCCCCAGAGGGCTCAATTATTTAGAAATAAACATGGTCTTGTCCTCTTGCTTTGTGAGTGGCATCATCAAACTCAATATCTGAACATGCTTTGGGTGAGAGTCCCTCCTGCCTTTGCAGAGAGGCCATATCAATTAAGGCTGTGTTCAGGGTGCTGGGACAATGATCACCAAAACCTGAGATGCTTCTTCTCTTGACTTGGGTTGACCAGTGCTCTGCTGGCTGATGACACATATGCACTTGGAGCTGCTGTTTGCTGCTAGCTTGTGCTCTGAGTTGGCCTGTTCTGTGCTGCACTGTAGAATGCTACAGGTCTCTCTTGTGGGGTCAGCCAATCTAGGTCAGAGGTTTCTATAATAAATTAGCATGAACAGACAGGGTATGTGAGTGTGTCCCTCACCCGTGCCACTTGACTTTGAGTGTTGGCTCAAACTTATTGTTATGTCTTAGAATGAGTTGTGAGTGTTGACTCCAGCCTAAGCTGTGACTGACACTGGGCTCAGGAAATGACTTCTGCACTGTGGCTGGGTGGTAGTGTGTTTTAACCAGGCATTCCCTCATCCACAAGATGTGGAGTGTTCAGAGGGAAGACAGTGCTCTGTGCCCTGTGCGCACCATTGGGGTCATGTATGGGGACTCAGAGCAGAAGGTTTTGGTTTCTGATGTCCATACATCTACGGGCAAATTGCACTAATACCCTTCAAATTTCCATTGTTAATGCTGCCTTTGCCTGTCACCAGAAGAGATCCTGATACCTTAGGGATGTGGACAAGCACCCTCAGATCCCCCGTGGGATGGCCAAGGGGGTAACAAAACTAAAGTCATGAAGGAGGCCTTCAAACCTGAAGTGCTAATTGAGGCTCTTTGGAAGGTGAAACATGTAAGTAAGAGCAAGTTGCAGAGGATTTCATAAAGTATATACAATAACCGTCTAAAACAAAATGGAAAAAGAAAGGAAAAGAAACTGGATACTTGGGGAGAAAAAGAATATATATATAAAACTGAACAGAAATCCACAATTTGACCCAATTTTTGAATCCAAAACTTACCAAAAGTATTAACACTGTAAAGATGAGAGGGTGCTGGTTGGCTTTGTGCCTCTTCAACACAGGTTCTGAACTAAGTTAAACATTGCTGAAATGCACCATTTAACAAGCCATCTTGCTTTAACCAATAATGACAGTCAAACTACAGTTATATCTGGGGATCTCACAAAATCTAAGTGATGTGAACTGTATACCCTTAGGAGAGTTTCCAAATCTAAAAAGCAAGTATGCTTCCCCTTAACCACTGGGATTTGCCTCAATCCCCATGTTGCTATCACCCACTGCCTTGAAATATCCTGCAATAAGCATGGATGTTCCAACCTGATGAGTAATGGCTTTAATTACATTTTATTTGACACTTACACATTGTCTTGACAAAACAGGGCCCATGGGCCATACCCCATTGTAAATTGTTAATTGAACCCAACAGAAACTGGAAAAAGACTTTCAAGGGTTAACACCCATTTTATAAGAACTGTTTACAAAAGAGGTGATTACCCCCCTGCTTCTTCATTTAACATCCCAAGTAAAGCTGCTCTTAAACTTGGAAAGAATTTATAGTGTCTCATTCATTCTTACTAAAACCTAGTGCTGTGGCCCCATATTTTAAGTTCACATATCCCCTTGTGTTGAACTACTGACTCTATTCAATTAGGAACTGTCAAATTCTTTACCACTATGGATTTAGTTAATATATTCTGTTCTGTGTCCCATAAACATCCTCTCAACCTCATCTTGACAAAAGCATTTAAAATAGCCCATTTATATTAGCAAATATAAGCACCAATGAGCTGGTTGAAATTACACTATTAGTCTTAAACCATCATCACAAAAAATTAACATGCTTTTATATTTAATACATTAATTTGAAAAGTCATGATGTTGTGAAGATTAAATTCTATGTTGATGTGTGTTTACCTTCATAAGCTTTTACTTTCTCATGAAAAATAAATGAAATTAGATTAATTTATTTTGTTAATTTTGTGGAATTATGACAGACATCCTGTTTCTATACAGAGGAGTTACTTTAACATGGCCTCAACATTCTCCACTTCATTCTGTTCCATTTGTGATGATGGCTGGATCATGGAACAGCCTTGTCTTGCTCTCATAACAAGCCCTCCTGGGAGACATGACAATGACTTCTGTACCAGTTCCTTTAGTGAGAATTCTCACCACATCAGGTCAAGTGCATTCTCCATTTTTCTTGGGTAGACTGTGGTGCCTGTGCACCAGCCCTTGAGGGCTCAGTCACCAGTGTTGTCTCCCCAAGGAAGGATAATGACTTTCTTTGACAGAATGTCCATGTTCCTCACCTACCTGCCAAGTGGTCATCTTCTTGGAGTCACATCAGGACCTGATAGCTTCCTGCACAATGATGACTCTACTTCGTGAGAGCTCACCTAGACCTGTTGGCATCTTGCATGAGTTTTATATAAATGAAATTTTTTAATCTGAAAAAAATACATGAAGGGGAAAATAAAAGATTGCAAGCAGTCAAACAGAGCAAAAGCCTCTGAAGAAGCCATGCTGAAGTTTCTTGCTAAGGTGTCCTCTTCTGTCGCTATTAATCTGGGATACACAATGAGGCACCATCAATCATGGCCATGGTTCTGAAGCCATCACATCTGCAGAGCTTATGGAAGGAGGTGGAGCCTCACACACAGTTACTTGAAATTAGGACATATGTTTGCCTCTATTTACACATGGGTGTTCCTCAAAAACGGAAAACTCCCCATAAGGTGAATGATTAGCCCGATTTCCCACTTGAACCCCCCATCATGGGTGACTATAAAGCTGAAAGAAATATTTTGTAAAGGACGTGGTTTAGATACAAATTCTTGTTCAATAAATAAAATGTGTTCCTTTCTCATAGTAATGGAATAATGAAAAAAATGGCTTGTTTTGTCGTCAGACATGGAGGGAATTATATGAGAGGAGAGTCAGGGAGGGAAGTGGAGGGAGGACCAGGAAGCTCTTGGACAAATGGCCATCTGGGGCAGTCACTTCATTCACCAGTGAGTTAGCTCCAGGGTATAGTGTCATTATGCTGGAGCCACAGGGCAGGGTCCTCAGAGACATGGATGCTATCCCACAGAGCTCATAGCACACAGGGTGTCCATACTCAGCTCTCCTCAAAACCATAGATGAGAGAGGTGTTATTCTGACAATTTGAGTAGAACAAGATCTGTTCTATATGCATCTTCTGTTTTGACCAAATAACCATTATATCCAGGCTATTAATGTCCGCTTGCATTCCCCAGAGGAGTCCATGCACAGAGGACAGTGGGAGGGCCCTGGTCAATGGAGACTGAGAAAGTCCCACAAGCCTTTCCCAGGTGCAGCAGGAGCCACGGCCTGAACCACATCTGAAACCCAAGTAAAGGGTCTGCCCCCAGGATTTAGACCACAGAAACCACATCCTTCATTTTGGGAAGTAGAAGGACCAGAAGGAGAAATGAGAACAGAACCCAGGGAGGATGAGAGTGGTTCAGCAGAGAGAGAGGGATCCAGATCAGTTCTGAGTCCGACACGCACAGCTGCACATGAAAGGGCAGGTCAGATATGAAAGGTATTGCATTTTATAGGTCCCTGATTCTGGCCCAGAATCACTCTTGGCTCAAACCTGACACCCAATGGCCATT
>NC_091855.1:46785813-46790547 GCF_037783145.1 Equus przewalskii | reverse complement strand
CAGAAAGCAGAAGGTCAAGAATAATATATAGATACTTCTTGATCATCCAATTAACCAGCAAACTTAGAAGGACGATGCATATGTATATTTAGACAAAGAACTGGAGGGAGAAGGAAACATTAACCAGATGGAGGCCATAAACCTAATTCGACATCTTATCTGGGCAGGATTCCTTTCTGATTGTCTCACATGGGACTGTGTGCTCCTCCAATAATTAACTGAAAAATATCTTGAAAGTTACCTGCAGGTGGTCACATTCTCTTACTGTATCTAATTTTCCCGGGAGGTAGTGCCTCCCAAGCAGCCACCCAAAGGAGTGAAAACTGGAGGTTAAGAAAGGAAAAGGAATGAAGGGCAGTTAGAAGCAGCACAGGTTTCAGAACTATGTGAGGGGCTGGCCGGTTATTCTTCACCAAGGGGCGACCCTGCACCCCTCAGCGTTAATCGGCTGGACCCTGTCAAACAGCCGATCAAATGATGTAGCCACGGCTCCCAGCATCTCCCCCTTTTTTACTTTTTAAGGCCAACAGATGTAATTCTGCTGAAACCCGACTTATAGAGTTGAATATTAACTTGAGAAAGACTGGAAAAAGGCAAAGACAAATCATTAGAGCACCAATGGCGACAGCAATATTAACAATAAAGGAGCTCCAATTTTTCTCCCCTACAAAAGAGGTCAGAGAGGTGAAAAAGTTGGTGGCCACTTCAGAAGCAGAAAAGGATTCTTTAGCCTGATTAATATTATTAATTTGTCTATGTAAGTCACAAATGTCTAGACTAAAGTCTGAATGGTTCCATATTCCCTGGATATGATTTTTAATTTTCTCCCAGGAGTGTAGAGATTGATTTACCTTAAGAGGAGTCCCACAGATCCATCTATAGGACACATAACATCGCAAGGCCAGTTTAACCTTCAAATTTGTAAGTTCTTGTCCTATCTGTAATATTGCCTCTTCCAGAGCGTTTCCTTTGCCTCCAGTTTTTCGTCTATTATTTCTTGGGTAGTTAGGGCAAGAGTGGTATTCTTAGAAAGATCGTCTACATAAGAGGCAGTATGTATTTGTTTAGTCAGCGCTACAGCAGATACAGTGAGAGAGGTTGCTAATGCAATCAAGGCTGAGATACCCAATATTAAAGCAGAGATAAACCGGCGGGGGCGCTGTAAAAGATCAGTAGCCTGTTTCAAAGTAAGCAATCCAACATCATCATACCAAGGTCCAGACAGGTGAACAGGCAGCATGAGGCAGGGGGGTTGTTGTAATACGATTACAGCTTGTACCTCTACATCAGGGCTCAAACAATTAGTTAAAAATACAATCTGGACAGGAGATATCATAACGAGAATTATTAAAAGAGATAGACATAGCAAAACTGTGTACAGGAAAGGCCAAGAAAACATAAGGGGCCAGGACACAGGCCTTAACCTTATACAACTGTGATCCTGTTGGTCTAATCAGTACAACATTGTGTAAAGCGGCTATGGCCTGCAACAAGTGTGGTTGAATTTTGCCAGAGTCAGTAGAAAGAATAGGAGGGCGGAGGCGAGTGCGGACGGGGAGCCAGACGTTTAGAAGGTTTCTCGCGGAGTGAAAGTCGTCTCATCTGGGCTACTGGGGGAGATTCATCATCTATCTTGACTCGGAAGCTGGGGCTCGTCTGCCTTGGTGGAGGTGGGGGCAGAGGCTGCTTGCGGTACATGTCGAATCAGATGATCAGGAATCCACCAAGGAGATGAAGTGTCCTGTGGAAATATGCAAGCATATCCTCGACCGATAGTTAAGAGAATATCAGGACCTTTCCACTGTCCTGTAAGCAGGTCCTTCCATTTGACCTGTAGTAAAATATTTTGTTTATTATCATTCCAATGTCTCATCATAGGTGACTCACCATGAAAATCTAAATTGAGAAAATTTATCACAAACAGAGCATGACTTAGTAAAAGACGGGGAGAGCTATATTTGAGCTCTCCTCCTTGTAATTTTTCCAATTGTTGTTTTGGGGGGCTCAGATAGCGAGGAAAAGACAAATGTTTCAATTTTGTTTATAAATTGCTGTAAGTCATAGTTCTTTAAGAGAATAGAGAAAAAGATTTTCTTAACTCTGGAAAAAAGCAAAATATTAAAAATCAGTAATATCTCAATTAAAAAGTCATAAAAATTATAATCATCCCTATCAGTTTATTCTGTCCTGTGTAATTGGTTCTTGATCTTAATCTTCTGTCAGCAGTTTGTGAGGTCATCAGTTTCTCTGTTGGAGTTCTGTAATTTTTACCCAGTTTAGTTTTACAATCTGAGCGTTTATTAGAAACCTGTATTCTAGAGTGTTAGAGTCCTTTCCATGAATTTTCCTGAAGATGAGACATATTTGCAAAAGCAAAAAGTAGAGTAAAACAATAACTGACTGTAAACAATAAAAGACTTAAAAATGATGATTGACAGAGAAACTTGGTTATCTCTGTGATATACAACACCTTAAACTAATAATTAGAATTATGGCTGATAGCCAGGATACATCAGAATTTAGGCATGTATATAATTTCTAAAACACTTATATCAGTAACATTTACCCACATACTACCAACCAAGAAAGATTATTATCACTTTATCTGACAATGTTTCCCATGTAACTTTAGACCAAATAAGCCTGATTAGTTTAGAATTAACAAAACAGATTTGTCTTTTAGGTAGAGTTAGAAACCATTTGTTCCCAACAATGATGTTTAGATTACCCACAAGAACTTTGAGACATTAGACAAACAGCTATCATTTAAAGTTATTATGCTGACAAATTTCTAACAGACAACATGAACTTATTTGACTAGGAAACCCAGGCTGCATATTTGCATATGCAGTGCTAACTCTGAGGACATATCCAAACATTTCAATCAAACCAACAAACTTAAGTTTTCATTAACCAAAGGTTAATCCATATCATCTTAAAAGACAGTGGGTTAATTTCTATTGTATTTAGAATTTATGTGAGCGCTTAATTTAAGCCAATTAAACAGAACTCTTAGTATTGGCCATATCACCCGGAGGTAAAAATATCACACACATATAGACACACAGACACAGAGCCTTCACA
The DNA here is from genome assembly GCF_037783145.1 of Equus przewalskii. Taxonomy (NCBI): domain Eukaryota; kingdom Metazoa; phylum Chordata; class Mammalia; order Perissodactyla; family Equidae; genus Equus; species Equus przewalskii. The sequence goes on along the minus strand of NC_091855.1, from coordinate 46,787,463 downwards.
CCTATTGTTTTAAAAATCACTGCCATCAATCAGGTAATGAGTCAATCTCCAAGAGAGGGCACCCCACTTGGTTGCCAGGGTGATCAGGCCCGGAAACCAGGGGGGGCGCTCCCAGAGGTGGAGCCTATGATATTTTAAAGATTTCTTTGTCTCTCAACTGCAAAGCTCAAAAGGAGCCAAAAATGGTCACTGTAACTTTAAGAGAGAGGAAAGAAAAGGGTCCATTACCTTGCAAATCTCCTGAGCCTAGGGCAGCGTTCTACTTGTTCTGCCTGTGGGATTCCTATAGCAAGGGGTGATGGGGGCATCCCCCTGCATGTATCTCTTGTCCCCCTGCATGCATCTCTTGTATACCTTCCCTATTATGCCTGGCAGTCATAAGTGCCTGGTGAATGATTCCCAGGATAAAAGGATAGAGAAAAACAGTGAGGAACTTTCCGCCAGTCTGGGGGACATTCTACCCAATTGCAGCCTGGAGCCATTCTCCCAAGAAGGGGTTCCCACACTCAACCAAAGGTTAGAGTTTGGTACTTTCCTTGAACTGGAGTCCCGATTGGGACTTTTCCCGCAGTTCAGAGTATGGTCAGGTGCCAGAGGGAGGGGTCCCATTCCAGCCTTAGGAAAAGAAACCTTCCACGGGAGTCTTGGAGATTGGCGGCCGTCCTAATGACTTAAGTGGCCGACCCGTGCCCATTTAAAATTTGTCTATTAGAGATAGAGTCAGGAAGGAATGGATTAATTCATTTTCCATCACCCTCAGGCTTAAGGTACTGATTCTCTTCAGGCTGAATGCCACAATTTGCCCCATAGAGTAGCCATGGGCAGCAAAAGTGGATTCATACAGCTGTCCGAGAAGGTTCCCGATGGAGCAGTGAATTTAGATCCATCCTTGAAAAAGAGAAAGTCACAAGGAAAAAATAGGGCACTTACCAGAACTTGAGCTCACAAGCCGATGAAGCAAGTCCACCAGAAATGATGCAGGGTTGGTGAGCCGAGGAGTCGAGAGAAAGATTTCCTGGGCTCTCAAGATTTGGTGGCAGTGCTCTTTTATTTAGAGAATAGCGTGGAATAGCATGGGGACAGGACCCATGGGCAGGCAGAGCTGCTGCGTGGTGACAGGACCCACGGCCAGAACTTAACAGGTCTTGCTCTTATAATGTTGCACAAGGAAGTATTCCCAGTTAGACATTTTAAAACATACTTAGGCAAAGTTGATATAACCTCTTTATAAAGAAAATCAGCTTCTAAGTTGTGTTCCCACTATCATCCAGGTTTCCAAATTAACAGTTTCCTCTTCGGGGAACCAGGGACATTGTTCTTGTAAAAATGTAGGAATGTAGAAATCTGTCCCAAAGAGGCTTTTATGTCTCTTTTTTGCAAGCATACATGTTATTATTTCTATACAGAGCCTTCTTTCTTTAGACTCAGTATGGCCCAAAACTTCTCAAAAGTTCTTAATACTTCTTATTCTTCCTAACCTTATTTCACTCTCCCTTTCCGGAGAGGGACTAAAACTTCTCTATTATTATTATTATTATTATTATTTTTATTTTTTTATTTCACTCTCCCTTTCTAGAGAGGGGCAAAAACTTCTCAATTATTATTATTATTATTATTATTATTTATTTCACTCTCCCTTTCTAGAGAGGG
>NC_091855.1:46773313-46780813 GCF_037783145.1 Equus przewalskii | reverse complement strand
GCTCTCCCTACCTCGTGAGGAAGCCACGTTGATGGAGAGATGAGAAGCACGGGGCTCATCTAAACTCTCCGTAGGTCTCTGGGTGACCTGGAGCCCCAGAGGGAGCCTTGAGAGCTGGTGACAGAAGGAGGTCTCCATTTCCCTCCTGACCAATGGATTCCTAGTAAGAGGGCTCCATCTTGCTCTCCACCTCCTGCCCAGCCAAGCGTGGCTGTGTCCTCCTCATGTCAGGCTGGACCAGGGCTCGGGAAACTCCACCAGAGGGAACAGTGAGAGCCCAGACCACTTTTCCGCTTTCCCGTCCAATACCTACAGAGGCTGGGATCAAAGAGAACTCATCACGTGTGGGAATGAGGCCCTAAGAATGAATAAAAGAAAAGGATAATAAATGGGTGGATTTCCTTAATCCACTGCCCAAACATTGAGAGATGGGATGACACCACGGTTTGGTTTGCTCATTAGGAACACTGTGGGCTCCTGCCCACATTTGTCACCACGTATATGAAAAACCCTGCTCTTTTATGCTTGGAGCCGAGGAATGGTGTGTTAGAGACAGCCAGGGCACAGTCCATGGAGAATAGTTATTTCACTTTATGTTTTACTGTGAAGAGAAACAAACTCGGAAAAAGAAATCTTTTCATCGACTATCCCTGCACCTGCCTCTGGGGCTGGTTCTTGAGATTAGTGAGTCCTGAGCGCCACCCGATGGTCCTGAGCACCCCTGGTGTCCCAAGCACCCCTGGTGTCCCGAGTGCTCCATTGTGCCCTCAGCACCCTGTGCAGCCCAGCCTTCTTGTCTCCCTGCCGGAGGCTGGTGTCTGGGCTCACACTGATTTCCCCTCACTGTGTCTCTCCCACAGTAATACACAGCCGTGTCCTCAGTTCTGAGATTGTCCGTATGCCAGTGCAGTGTGTTCTCTGAATCATGCCTAGTAATGATGACCCTGCCTTTCTCGGATCCAGCATACTCTCTTGTGAGGCCACCAGCAGGGTGTCTTATCAAACAACCCACTCTGACCCCTTCCCTGGAGCCTGATGGACCCAGTGCCCCCCGTAGCTACTGAAGGTGAATCCAGAGGCCTCAGAGGAGAATCGTGAAGAACCCCCCACCCGGTCTCACATCTTCCCCGGACTCCGTTAACTGTACCTCACACCCGACACCTGCAAACAGAGAGACACAACGTTCACTTAGAATCACACAGAAGCGTGGGCCGGCCCGGTGGCACAGTGGTTAAGTTCGCGTGTTCAGCTTCTTGGTGGCCCGGAGTTCACTGGTTCGGATACCAGGTACAGACATGGCACCGCTTGGCAAAAGCCACGCTGAAGTAGGCGTCCCACATATAAAGTAGAGGGAGATGAGCATGGATGTTAGCTCAGGGCCAGTCTTCCTCAGCAGAAAGAGGAGGATTGGCAGTAGTTAGGTCAGGGCTTATTGTCCTCAAAAGAAAAACTAAGAATCACATAGAAGCAAAAGCAGGCAGGTGCAGAAGTCTCAGTGCTCCCCACTCCTGAAAACGACCTTGCCGAGTGATCACGAATAAAACCCAGCTTGGCACAGAGCTAATGGTGGAACTGCTGGGTTCCTGCCTCAGACACGTGGGGTTGGGCTTATCCCTAAGCATGCCTGGCAAGGCTCCCTCTTTTCATGAGCAGAAGGAGAGCCCAATTTGCACGTCCTCTGGAAAGAATGGTGCAGCTGTGACTCTGGGCTGCGTGCCTCACCTCCTTTTCCTACAGATGACACCAGATGGAGGCAGGGCTCAAGAACGCTGCCAACAAGGTGGGCCCCGTCCTGCCCCACCCTCCCACTCCCCCTTACCAAGACCTAGACATCTGACCCCATCCCTTTTGGAGAAGGCTTTAGGAATTAGGATGCCTCGGCCCTTGGGGCTTTGAGAAGGTTGAAGAGGACCGTGGAGTGCTGCCCCAGAGGTGTCATGATTGGGGGCCTTTTCTCATGCTTTTCTCCATCCCCTGTGTGACATGCTGCCTTTCTGGGGCTTGGGAGTAAGAACGGGAATGGAAACAGTGTTTATATTTTTGAGTCTGAAAGATCCTCTTATTTTCCCCACTCAGATCTTACACAAATCTCTTTCGTGTTGAAGCTCATTTGAAGTTGTGCCGCTTTGTGCCCCAGAACAGCTGTCACTCACAAGCACACAAGCTGCCTTCCCAAAGCCATTAATTCCACTTACCTTCTCCCTGGTTAGAGTGAGAAAGGTCTGCTGCCTCAAGTCTTGCTTATCGTGAGAATTTCCATCATTTTCCTTCGTGCCTTTTTTAAATTAAGGTAACACTGGTTTATATCACTATATAAAGTTCAGATGTACATCATTATATTTTGGTTTCTGTGTAGACTACATCATGTTCACCACTGGAGGGCTAATTACCATCTGTCACTGTACGTGTGCCCAGTCACTCCTTTGTCCTTCTCCGTCCCCATTTCCCCTCTGGTAACCACCAATCTAATCTCTGTGTCTATGCGTGTCTTTGTTGTTGTTATTTCGATCTTCTACTTATGAGTGAGATCATATGGTATGTGTCTTTCTACCTCTGGCTTATTTTGCTTAGCATAATACCCTCAAGGTCCATCCATGTTTTTGCAAATGGCAAGATTTCATCTTGTTTTTTTATAGCTGTGTACTATTCCATTGCATATCTATACCACATCTTCTTTATCCATTCATCCCTTGATGGGCACATAGGTGTTTCCAAGTCTTGGCTATTGTGAATAATGCGGCAATGAACATAGGGGTGCAAGTGTCTTTATGCACACGTGCTTTCTTTCTCTTTGGATAAATACTCAGCAGTGGAATAGCTGGATCATATGGCAGTTCTGTCCTTAACATTTTTGGAAATTTTTATACTGTTTTCCATAGCAGCTGTACCACTTTACATTCCCACCAAGAGTTTATGAGAGTTCCCTTTTCTCTGCATCCTCCCCAATGCTTGTCATTTTTTGTCTTGTTAATTATAGCAATTCTCACAGGTGTGAGGTGATATCTCATTGTAGTTTTGATTTGCATTTACCTGATCATTAGTGATGTTGAGCAGCTTTTCATGCACCTCTTGGCCGTCTTTATTTATTCTTTGTAAAAATGTTTGCTTAAGTAATTTGCCCATTTTTAATAGGGTACTGCTGTTGGTTTGTTGAGATGTATGGGTTCTTTGTGTATTTTGGATATCAATTCCTTTTTGGATATATGGGTTGAAAATATCTTCTCTCAATTGTTAGATTATCTTTTCATTGTGTTGATGGTTTCCTTTGCTGTGCAGAAGCTTTTCAGTTTGATGTAGTCCCATTTGTTTACTCTTTCTTTTGTTTCCCTTGCTTGGTGAGACATGGTATTCAAAAAGATGCGGCTAGAACTGATGTCAAAGAGTGTACCGCCTGTGTGTTCTTCTAGGATTTCTATGGTTTCAGGTCTTAAATTCAAGCCTTTAATCAAGTTTGAGTTAACTTTTGTGTATGGTGTAAGATAATGGTGCATTTTCCTTCTTTTACAAGTGGCTCTCCAGTTTTCCCAACAGCATTTGTTGAAGAGACTTTCCTCCCTCCATTGTCTGCTCTTGGCTCCTTTGTCAAAGATCAGCTGTCCACGGACGGACAGTTTTATTCCTGGGCCTCAGTTCTGTTCCATTGATCTGTGTGACTGTTTTCATGCCAGTAGCATTCTGTTTTGATTATTATAGCTTGGTAAGATTGTGATGCCTCCAGCTTTGTTCTTCGTTTTTCAGGATACCTCTGGTTATTCTGAGGCTTTTCTTGTTCCATTCACTATTCTTTGTTAAAGGAACATGTTGGCTCTCGGGAGCAAGATCTCTGTGTAGAACGTTGAGGGGCTGACAGATGCGGGCACCAAAGCATCGCAGCAGGACACACAGGCATCTCTGTGCTGGGTCTTCCTCCGGGTCAGCCCATTCTCTGCCGGCATCTCCTTCAGGCTGCAGAATGGCCACCTGTGTCACCAGGAGCTCTTCCTCAGCTGGCAGCCCCAGGTACACAGAACCCCTCCCTCCACCTTAGCACAGCAGGGGCTCCAGCGAGCTCTCCCTGGGCCCGCTTATGCACAAAGCCTCTGCTTCTTCCAAGAACACGCCCGTCAGCTGGACTTGTCCACCTGGGGTCTGAGGGAGCCCACCCACCCAGACCCGGTGTGACGAGCAGTGGCTCCCGTGGGAGACTGGGGACACTTGTGAGAAGAAGGAGGGCAGGAGTTGTGTGGTCAGACAAAACATCTGTTATACATACAATATTAATTCATTTCACGGATGGGTTAACTGAGGCTATCAAAGGAGCTGCATCAATCACCCACACTCTCTCAATGGATGAGTAATCTGTAAACTCACCATCTCATTCCAAATCTCATTGCGAAGTCTATGATCACCGTCTTCAAAGTGCCTATACACTAACGGCCATAAGGTCTTGCCAGCCATTGGAACTGTCTTTTGTTTCATTAATCATTGTGTGCACAGAAAATGTACACAGTCTCAAGCATGCTTTTCAAGGAAATGTCCCCAAGTGCAGCTCTTGGTGACACATGCCAATTACATGCCAAGGTTTCCACATAAAGATGAGGAAACATTCTTTCCCAGGGCTCCCAGAACTCCCCTTCTGCCCACCAATCCCTACCTTCTGCCTCTTCCCCTAAGAACCTACTCTCCTATTTCCTAATTTCTTACATGAGCGTTGGCTGATTCTGATCTTAATTCAATGGAATCACACCATGCGTGTTCGATCAAGTCTGCCTTCTTCCTTCAACAGCCCGTCTGGAGGACTGATCCAAGTTGTTGCTGGCGCGTGCACATTCACTATTTTGCATTTCTACATATTATTCTCTTTTCTGAATAGACATCAGCCGATTATTCTATTCTCGGGTTGAGCAACATGTAGCTGATTTTCAAGTTTTGGTGAAACCAATTGGTACTTCTAAGAACATTCTTGCACATGCCTTTTGGTGCACATACATGCTCATTTTTGACCCAGGAGTGGGATTTGAGTCATTGCATTAACTGGGATTGAGAAAATAAGACTCTTCCTGCCTTTCCTCAGGCAGGACAACAGACACAGAGAAAGACAGCAGCCACTGAGTCCCCAGAGAACAGGGCCAATCCCAGGCTTTGTGGCACCTGTCAGGGTCACGCGATCCTCCTCTTTGACCCTGGGAGTCACAAACCTTGTTGCTTAAAATTATATGCATAGGAGCAATGCACCCCTCTCTTGCCTGCAGGGCCAAAGCCACGTTGGCTCAGAGACGGCTCCTGATTTCCAGCGCTGGCAGATAAGGACATCTGGACTCCACTCCCTTCTTTTCTGAGAGATGCATTCAAATTTGTACTTCTGCCTTTCCTACCAGATGAGGACACCGATTCACTCGTTCATTGTCGCTTCATAAGTCATTCAATATACACATTTTTCTAGTTTTCCTTTTTCTTAAATTTATTAAGGAATAGTTTATTAAAGTAAAATAACAGAGAGCTGTCACATGCATTATAAACAGAATCCATTTTTTAAACTTTTCTATAAAGATCCTGTTCCCACATTTGTCAGAGATGAGAACCACTCAAACTTTTTTTTGTCTTTCCCTTGTCTCAATTTATAGTTCTAATAAAACAGTTAATAAAATAGATATTTAACAATTAAGTGCGTAAAAGAAATATGTATGTGATAATAAATATGTACACACATATTATTTTACTTTAATAAAAATTATAGAATATATAAGTATATAATAAGAAAGTATATAAAAATATTTGGTATTACATGGCATACACACACACATTGAATGATGTGTTTGTTAGTCCATTCCCCTTTAAAGGGCATTTGCCCTTTTCCCTATCCGATTTGATCTTCTGTTTAAGACTGGCACCTGAGCTAATAACTGTTGCAAACCTTCTTTTTTTGTTTTCTCTCCACACATGCCCTCAGTACATAGTTGTATATTTTAGTTGTGGGTCCTTCTAGCTGAGGCACATGCAGCGATGACTCAGCATAGCCTGATGAGCCGGGCTATGGTCACACCCAGGATCCGAACCGAGGAAGCCCTGGGCCACCCAAGCAGAGCGTGCGAATATAACCACTTGGCGATGGGGCCAGCCCCCTGATTTGATCTTGCCTGAATCTCTGCTTCTTCTTGGACATCTCTCTGGAGACATGAGCAGCAGTTTCTCTATGGCACAAGTCTAGTAGAGAAAAAGTTATGTTGACAGAAAATCAGACAAAAAGATTATAAGAAAAGAAACGTACATACCAATATTCCTTACGAACACAGATACAGTGTCACTAGGCTTTAGGGACCATGATGAGCGATTGTTACGCAGTGATTAGAATAGCTGATGTAAAAAATAGTGACAGTATCAAATGCTGGAGAGAAGCTCATTGAGCTTATCAGATTTAGAGATTCATGTCTTTTATCAATGTGGGGAAGTTTTTGGCCAAATTTGAAGAAGTTGTTTCTTCAAATATTCTCTCTGCCCCTTTCTCTCTGCTTTTCTTCTGTTTCCAAGTTTCCTTTTACTTGATTCAGTGTTCACTTCGTGGCTACAAGTCTTTGACTGCTTTTGAATTTGACAATGTCAGTTCTGAAATTTTCTGCTTCTCTCTTGATGTTCTGATAGGGAATAAGAATTTTGAGCTGCCTTCTCCACTGTTTTTCTGCTGTCACTTCTCCTCAATAACTCACTTGGAACAAACAGAGAATGGAAAGGGAAAATAGCAAACCACCGGAAGTCCGCCAATTACGGAAGACTATGGGAGAGGCAGCAGGTGTGCCGTAGTTCATATCCTAGGTGAGCCAAGATGGAAACAGTGGTCCAGGTTGAGCAGTGACTTTGTTATATACTGAAATGGTCCTCTGTTTCAGGAAGAACAAGATTTCTGTTATCTGGAAGATCACAGGACACACACATCATGAAGAGGTGGTTTCTCTGAAGGGGTAATAGGTGTGTTACAGGAGTCTCTGCTCGAAATCTGACTTCAGATCTTTCAGCGACTCTGGGAACTCTAGTTTGAAAGAAACACACAGAATAGTGGTTGTCAGGGGCTGGGAGGAGGAGGGAATGGGAGTTGGTGTTTAGTGGGTTCATGGTTTCTTGACGGGGTAATCAAAACACTCTGGAACTAGACAGAGGTGATGGTTGAACAACATAGTTAATGCGTTAAATGCCACTGAACGATACACTTCAAAGTGGCTAAATTTATGTTGTGAATTTTATCTCAGTTACAAAAAGAGGCACACAAAAGTTCCACAGGCGCAAAGAGGCATGAATTGAAAAGTCTCATTCCTAAAAAAGAGACTTAAGTCCATGACAACCCAAATCAAACTTGTTCTTTCTCCAACACATGCAAACACTTTTGTTAGTCATCTTTGTTGGGGGAGCAAGCTTTTAATCTTGATCTGTTTCAGTTGCCCAGGCTAAGTTGCCATGCGCAGACCTACACCACTCCTCAGTGGCCACACTGTGGCTGTGACCCACATGCCAAATACAAGAAGACTGGTG